>NW_027328724.1:238848-283653 GCF_048564905.1 Vicugna pacos | reverse complement strand
GTTCTAAATTCTGGGTTTTGTATTCTGTTTTCCATATTGTATAATCTGTTTCCTAAATTCTATATTCTGTATTCTATATTCTGCATTCCGGATTATATATTGTATATTATATGTTCTACAATCTAAATTCTAAATTCTATATTCAGTATTCTGTATTCTATATTGTAAATTATGTGTTCTGCATTCCATGTTCTAATTTCTGGTTTCTATATTCTTTTTTCTATATTCTATATACTGTGTTGTAAATTCTATATTATAATTCAATATTCAGTATTCAAAACACTATATTCTAAATCCTGTGTTCTGCATTACATGTTCTATATTCTGGGACCTGTATTCTGTCTTCCATATTCCATATTCTGTGTTCTAAATTCTATATTCTGTATTCTATATTCTGCATTTCGTTTTGTATATTCTATATTCTGTGTTCTACATTCTATATTCTAAATTCTATATTCAGGATTCTGTAATCTATATCTAATTTCGGTGTTCTGCATTCCATGTTCTAAATTCTGGCTTCTCTATTCTCTCTTCTCTATTCTATATTCTGTGTTCTGCATCCTGTATTCTAAATTCTATATTCAGTATTTTGTATTCTATATTCTAAATTCTGTGTTCTACATTCTATATTCGAAATTCTATATTCAGTGATCTGTATTCAATATTCTATATTCTGTGTTCTGCATTCCATGTTCTAAATTCTGGGTTCAGTATTCTTATTCCATATTCTATATTCTGTGTACTAAATTCTATATTCTGTATTCTACATTCTGCATTCCGTATTGTATATTCTATATTCTGTGTTCTACATTCTATATTCTAAATTCTATATTCAGTATTCTATATTCTATATTCTAAATTCTGTGTTCTGCATTTTATGTTCAAAATTCTATATTCAGTATTCTGTATTCTATATTCTAACTTCTGTTTTCTGCATTCCATGTTCTAAATTCTGGGTTTTGTATTCTGTTTTCCATATTGTATAATCTGTTTCCTAAATTCTATATTCTGTATTCTATATTCTGCATTCCGGATTATATATTGTATATTATATGTTCTACAATCTAAATTCTAAATTCTATATTCAGTATTCTGTATTCTATATTGTAAATTATGTGTTCTGCATTCCATGTTCTAATTTCTGGTTTCTATATTCTTTTTTCTATATTCTATATACTGTGTTGTAAATTCTATATTATAATTCAATATTCAGTATTCAAAACACTATATTCTAAATCCTGTGTTCTGCATTACATGTTCTATATTCTGGGACCTGTATTCTGTCTTCCATATTCCATATTCTGTGTTCTAAATTCTATATTCTGTATTCTATATTCTGCATTTCGTTTTGTATATTCTATATTCTGTGTTCTACATTCTATATTCTAAATTCTATATTCAGGATTCTGTAATCTATATCTAATTTCGGTGTTCTGCATTCCATGTTCTAAATTCTGGCTTCTCTATTCTCTCTTCTCTATTCTATATTCTGTGTTCTGCATCCTGTATTCTAAATTCTATATTCAGTATTTTGTATTCTATATTCTAAATTCTGTGTTCTACATTCTATATTCGAAATTCTATATTCAGTGATCTGTATTCAATATTCTATATTCTGTGTTCTGCATTCCATGTTCTAAATTCTGGGTTCAGTATTCTTATTCCATATTCTATATTCTGTGTACTAAATTCTATATTCTGTATTCTACATTCTGCATTCCGTATTGTATATTCTATATTCTGTGTTCTACATTCTATATTCTAAATTCTATATTCAGTATTCTATATTCTATATTCTAAATTCTGTGTTCTGCATTTTATGTTCAAAATTCTATATTCAGTATTCTGTATTCTATATTCTAACTTCTGTTTTCTGCATTCCATGTTCTAAATTCTGGGTTTTGTATTCTGTTTTCCATATTGTATAATCTGTTTCCTAAATTCTATATTCTGTATTCTATATTCTGCATTCCGGATTATATATTGTATATTATATGTTCTACAATCTAAATTCTAAATTCTATATTCAGTATTCTGTATTCTATATTGTAAATTATGTGTTCTGCATTCCATGTTCTAATTTCTGGTTTCTATATTCTTTTTTCTATATTCTATATACTGTGTTGTAAATTCTATATTATAATTCAATATTCAGTATTCAAAACACTATATTCTAAATCCTGTGTTCTGCATTACATGTTCTATATTCTGGGACCTGTATTCTGTCTTCCATATTCCATATTCTGTGTTCTAAATTCTATATTCTGTATTCTATATTCTGCATTTCGTTTTGTATATTCTATATTCTGTGTTCTACATTCTATATTCTAAATTCTATATTCAGGATTCTGTAATCTATATCTAATTTCGGTGTTCTGCATTCCATGTTCTAAATTCTGGCTTCTCTATTCTCTCTTCTCTATTCTATATTCTGTGTTCTGCATCCTGTATTCTAAATTCTATATTCAGTATTTTGTATTCTATATTCTAAATTCTGTGTTCTACATTCTATATTCGAAATTCTATATTCAGTGATCTGTATTCAATATTCTATATTCTGTGTTCTGCATTCCATGTTCTAAATTCTGGGTTCAGTATTCTTATTCCATATTCTATATTCTGTGTACTAAATTCTATATTCTGTATTCTACATTCTGCATTCCGTATTGTATATTCTATATTCTGTGTTCTACATTCTATATTCTAAATTCTATATTCAGTATTCTATATTCTATATTCTAAATTCTGTGTTCTGCATTTTATGTTCAAAATTCTATATTCAGTATTCTGTATTCTATATTCTAACTTCTGTTTTCTGCATTCCATGTTCTAAATTCTGGGTTTTGTATTCTGTTTTCCATATTGTATAATCTGTTTCCTAAATTCTATATTCTGTATTCTATATTCTGCATTCCGGATTATATATTGTATATTATATGTTCTACAATCTAAATTCTAAATTCTATATTCAGTATTCTGTATTCTATATTGTAAATTATGTGTTCTGCATTCCATGTTCTAATTTCTGGTTTCTATATTCTTTTTTCTATATTCTATATACTGTGTTGTAAATTCTATATTATAATTCAATATTCAGTATTCAAAACACTATATTCTAAATCCTGTGTTCTGCATTACATGTTCTATATTCTGGGACCTGTATTCTGTCTTCCATATTCCATATTCTGTGTTCTAAATTCTATATTCTGTATTCTATATTCTGCATTTCGTTTTGTATATTCTATATTCTGTGTTCTACATTCTATATTCTAAATTCTATATTCAGGATTCTGTAATCTATATCTAATTTCGGTGTTCTGCATTCCATGTTCTAAATTCTGGCTTCTCTATTCTCTCTTCTCTATTCTATATTCTGTGTTCTGCATCCTGTATTCTAAATTCTATATTCAGTATTTTGTATTCTATATTCTAAATTCTGTGTTCTACATTCTATATTCGAAATTCTATATTCAGTGATCTGTATTCAATATTCTATATTCTGTGTTCTGCATTCCATGTTCTAAATTCTGGGTTCAGTATTCTTATTCCATATTCTATATTCTGTGTACTAAATTCTATATTCTGTATTCTACATTCTGCATTCCGTATTGTATATTCTATATTCTGTGTTCTACATTCTATATTCTAAATTCTATATTCAGTATTCTATATTCTATATTCTAAATTCTGTGTTCTGCATTTTATGTTCAAAATTCTATATTCAGTATTCTGTATTCTATATTCTAACTTCTGTTTTCTGCATTCCATGTTCTAAATTCTGGGTTTTGTATTCTGTTTTCCATATTGTATAATCTGTTTCCTAAATTCTATATTCTGTATTCTATATTCTGCATTCCGGATTATATATTGTATATTATATGTTCTACAATCTAAATTCTAAATTCTATATTCAGTATTCTGTATTCTATATTGTAAATTATGTGTTCTGCATTCCATGTTCTAATTTCTGGTTTCTATATTCTTTTTTCTATATTCTATATACTGTGTTGTAAATTCTATATTATAATTCAATATTCAGTATTCAAAACACTATATTCTAAATCCTGTGTTCTGCATTACATGTTCTATATTCTGGGACCTGTATTCTGTCTTCCATATTCCATATTCTGTGTTCTAAATTCTATATTCTGTATTCTATATTCTGCATTTCGTTTTGTATATTCTATATTCTGTGTTCTACATTCTATATTCTAAATTCTATATTCAGGATTCTGTAATCTATATCTAATTTCGGTGTTCTGCATTCCATGTTCTAAATTCTGGCTTCTCTATTCTCTCTTCTCTATTCTATATTCTGTGTTCTGCATCCTGTATTCTAAATTCTATATTCAGTATTTTGTATTCTATATTCTAAATTCTGTGTTCTACATTCTATATTCGAAATTCTATATTCAGTGATCTGTATTCAATATTCTATATTCTGTGTTCTGCATTCCATGTTCTAAATTCTGGGTTCAGTATTCTTATTCCATATTCTATATTCTGTGTACTAAATTCTATATTCTGTATTCTACATTCTGCATTCCGTATTGTATATTCTATATTCTGTGTTCTACATTCTATATTCTAAATTCTATATTCAGTATTCTATATTCTATATTCTAAATTCTGTGTTCTGCATTTTATGTTCAAAATTCTATATTCAGTATTCTGTATTCTATATTCTAACTTCTGTTTTCTGCATTCCATGTTCTAAATTCTGGGTTTTGTATTCTGTTTTCCATATTGTATAATCTGTTTCCTAAATTCTATATTCTGTATTCTATATTCTGCATTCCGGATTATATATTGTATATTATATGTTCTACAATCTAAATTCTAAATTCTATATTCAGTATTCTGTATTCTATATTGTAAATTATGTGTTCTGCATTCCATGTTCTAATTTCTGGTTTCTATATTCTTTTTTCTATATTCTATATACTGTGTTGTAAATTCTATATTATAATTCAATATTCAGTATTCAAAACACTATATTCTAAATCCTGTGTTCTGCATTACATGTTCTATATTCTGGGACCTGTATTCTGTCTTCCATATTCCATATTCTGTGTTCTAAATTCTATATTCTGTATTCTATATTCTGCATTTCGTTTTGTATATTCTATATTCTGTGTTCTACATTCTATATTCTAAATTCTATATTCAGGATTCTGTAATCTATATCTAATTTCGGTGTTCTGCATTCCATGTTCTAAATTCTGGCTTCTCTATTCTCTCTTCTCTATTCTATATTCTGTGTTCTGCATCCTGTATTCTAAATTCTATATTCAGTATTTTGTATTCTATATTCTAAATTCTGTGTTCTACATTCTATATTCGAAATTCTATATTCAGTGATCTGTATTCAATATTCTATATTCTGTGTTCTGCATTCCATGTTCTAAATTCTGGGTTCAGTATTCTTATTCCATATTCTATATTCTGTGTACTAAATTCTATATTCTGTATTCTACATTCTGCATTCCGTATTGTATATTCTATATTCTGTGTTCTACATTCTATATTCTAAATTCTATATTCAGTATTCTATATTCTATATTCTAAATTCTGTGTTCTGCATTTTATGTTCAAAATTCTATATTCAGTATTCTGTATTCTATATTCTAACTTCTGTTTTCTGCATTCCATGTTCTAAATTCTGGGTTTTGTATTCTGTTTTCCATATTGTATAATCTGTTTCCTAAATTCTATATTCTGTATTCTATATTCTGCATTCCGGATTATATATTGTATATTATATGTTCTACAATCTAAATTCTAAATTCTATATTCAGTATTCTGTATTCTATATTGTAAATTATGTGTTCTGCATTCCATGTTCTAATTTCTGGTTTCTATATTCTTTTTTCTATATTCTATATACTGTGTTGTAAATTCTATATTATAATTCAATATTCAGTATTCAAAACACTATATTCTAAATCCTGTGTTCTGCATTACATGTTCTATATTCTGGGACCTGTATTCTGTCTTCCATATTCCATATTCTGTGTTCTAAATTCTATATTCTGTATTCTATATTCTGCATTTCGTTTTGTATATTCTATATTCTGTGTTCTACATTCTATATTCTAAATTCTATATTCAGGATTCTGTAATCTATATCTAATTTCGGTGTTCTGCATTCCATGTTCTAAATTCTGGCTTCTCTATTCTCTCTTCTCTATTCTATATTCTGTGTTCTGCATCCTGTATTCTAAATTCTATATTCAGTATTTTGTATTCTATATTCTAAATTCTGTGTTCTACATTCTATATTCGAAATTCTATATTCAGTGATCTGTATTCAATATTCTATATTCTGTGTTCTGCATTCCATGTTCTAAATTCTGGGTTCAGTATTCTTATTCCATATTCTATATTCTGTGTACTAAATTCTATATTCTGTATTCTACATTCTGCATTCCGTATTGTATATTCTATATTCTGTGTTCTACATTCTATATTCTAAATTCTATATTCAGTATTCTATATTCTATATTCTAAATTCTGTGTTCTGCATTTTATGTTCAAAATTCTATATTCAGTATTCTGTATTCTATATTCTAACTTCTGTTTTCTGCATTCCATGTTCTAAATTCTGGGTTTTGTATTCTGTTTTCCATATTGTATAATCTGTTTCCTAAATTCTATATTCTGTATTCTATATTCTGCATTCCGGATTATATATTGTATATTATATGTTCTACAATCTAAATTCTAAATTCTATATTCAGTATTCTGTATTCTATATTGTAAATTATGTGTTCTGCATTCCATGTTCTAATTTCTGGTTTCTATATTCTTTTTTCTATATTCTATATACTGTGTTGTAAATTCTATATTATAATTCAATATTCAGTATTCAAAACACTATATTCTAAATCCTGTGTTCTGCATTACATGTTCTATATTCTGGGACCTGTATTCTGTCTTCCATATTCCATATTCTGTGTTCTAAATTCTATATTCTGTATTCTATATTCTGCATTTCGTTTTGTATATTCTATATTCTGTGTTCTACATTCTATATTCTAAATTCTATATTCAGGATTCTGTAATCTATATCTAATTTCGGTGTTCTGCATTCCATGTTCTAAATTCTGGCTTCTCTATTCTCTCTTCTCTATTCTATATTCTGTGTTCTGCATCCTGTATTCTAAATTCTATATTCAGTATTTTGTATTCTATATTCTAAATTCTGTGTTCTACATTCTATATTCGAAATTCTATATTCAGTGATCTGTATTCAATATTCTATATTCTGTGTTCTGCATTCCATGTTCTAAATTCTGGGTTCAGTATTCTTATTCCATATTCTATATTCTGTGTACTAAATTCTATATTCTGTATTCTACATTCTGCATTCCGTATTGTATATTCTATATTCTGTGTTCTACATTCTATATTCTAAATTCTATATTCAGTATTCTATATTCTATATTCTAAATTCTGTGTTCTGCATTTTATGTTCAAAATTCTATATTCAGTATTCTGTATTCTATATTCTAACTTCTGTTTTCTGCATTCCATGTTCTAAATTCTGGGTTTTGTATTCTGTTTTCCATATTGTATAATCTGTTTCCTAAATTCTATATTCTGTATTCTATATTCTGCATTCCGGATTATATATTGTATATTATATGTTCTACAATCTAAATTCTAAATTCTATATTCAGTATTCTGTATTCTATATTGTAAATTATGTGTTCTGCATTCCATGTTCTAATTTCTGGTTTCTATATTCTTTTTTCTATATTCTATATACTGTGTTGTAAATTCTATATTATAATTCAATATTCAGTATTCAAAACACTATATTCTAAATCCTGTGTTCTGCATTACATGTTCTATATTCTGGGACCTGTATTCTGTCTTCCATATTCCATATTCTGTGTTCTAAATTCTATATTCTGTATTCTATATTCTGCATTTCGTTTTGTATATTCTATATTCTGTGTTCTACATTCTATATTCTAAATTCTATATTCAGGATTCTGTAATCTATATCTAATTTCGGTGTTCTGCATTCCATGTTCTAAATTCTGGCTTCTCTATTCTCTCTTCTCTATTCTATATTCTGTGTTCTGCATCCTGTATTCTAAATTCTATATTCAGTATTTTGTATTCTATATTCTAAATTCTGTGTTCTACATTCTATATTCGAAATTCTATATTCAGTGATCTGTATTCAATATTCTATATTCTGTGTTCTGCATTCCATGTTCTAAATTCTGGGTTCAGTATTCTTATTCCATATTCTATATTCTGTGTACTAAATTCTATATTCTGTATTCTACATTCTGCATTCCGTATTGTATATTCTATATTCTGTGTTCTACATTCTATATTCTAAATTCTATATTCAGTATTCTATATTCTATATTCTAAATTCTGTGTTCTGCATTTTATGTTCAAAATTCTATATTCAGTATTCTGTATTCTATATTCTAACTTCTGTTTTCTGCATTCCATGTTCTAAATTCTGGGTTTTGTATTCTGTTTTCCATATTGTATAATCTGTTTCCTAAATTCTATATTCTGTATTCTATATTCTGCATTCCGGATTATATATTGTATATTATATGTTCTACAATCTAAATTCTAAATTCTATATTCAGTATTCTGTATTCTATATTGTAAATTATGTGTTCTGCATTCCATGTTCTAATTTCTGGTTTCTATATTCTTTTTTCTATATTCTATATACTGTGTTGTAAATTCTATATTATAATTCAATATTCAGTATTCAAAACACTATATTCTAAATCCTGTGTTCTGCATTACATGTTCTATATTCTGGGACCTGTATTCTGTCTTCCATATTCCATATTCTGTGTTCTAAATTCTATATTCTGTATTCTATATTCTGCATTTCGTTTTGTATATTCTATATTCTGTGTTCTACATTCTATATTCTAAATTCTATATTCAGGATTCTGTAATCTATATCTAATTTCGGTGTTCTGCATTCCATGTTCTAAATTCTGGCTTCTCTATTCTCTCTTCTCTATTCTATATTCTGTGTTCTGCATCCTGTATTCTAAATTCTATATTCAGTATTTTGTATTCTATATTCTAAATTCTGTGTTCTACATTCTATATTCGAAATTCTATATTCAGTGATCTGTATTCAATATTCTATATTCTGTGTTCTGCATTCCATGTTCTAAATTCTGGGTTCAGTATTCTTATTCCATATTCTATATTCTGTGTACTAAATTCTATATTCTGTATTCTACATTCTGCATTCCGTATTGTATATTCTATATTCTGTGTTCTACATTCTATATTCTAAATTCTATATTCAGTATTCTATATTCTATATTCTAAATTCTGTGTTCTGCATTTTATGTTCAAAATTCTATATTCAGTATTCTGTATTCTATATTCTAACTTCTGTTTTCTGCATTCCATGTTCTAAATTCTGGGTTTTGTATTCTGTTTTCCATATTGTATAATCTGTTTCCTAAATTCTATATTCTGTATTCTATATTCTGCATTCCGGATTATATATTGTATATTATATGTTCTACAATCTAAATTCTAAATTCTATATTCAGTATTCTGTATTCTATATTGTAAATTATGTGTTCTGCATTCCATGTTCTAATTTCTGGTTTCTATATTCTTTTTTCTATATTCTATATACTGTGTTGTAAATTCTATATTATAATTCAATATTCAGTATTCAAAACACTATATTCTAAATCCTGTGTTCTGCATTACATGTTCTATATTCTGGGACCTGTATTCTGTCTTCCATATTCCATATTCTGTGTTCTAAATTCTATATTCTGTATTCTATATTCTGCATTTCGTTTTGTATATTCTATATTCTGTGTTCTACATTCTATATTCTAAATTCTATATTCAGGATTCTGTAATCTATATCTAATTTCGGTGTTCTGCATTCCATGTTCTAAATTCTGGCTTCTCTATTCTCTCTTCTCTATTCTATATTCTGTGTTCTGCATCCTGTATTCTAAATTCTATATTCAGTATTTTGTATTCTATATTCTAAATTCTGTGTTCTACATTCTATATTCGAAATTCTATATTCAGTGATCTGTATTCAATATTCTATATTCTGTGTTCTGCATTCCATGTTCTAAATTCTGGGTTCAGTATTCTTATTCCATATTCTATATTCTGTGTACTAAATTCTATATTCTGTATTCTACATTCTGCATTCCGTATTGTATATTCTATATTCTGTGTTCTACATTCTATATTCTAAATTCTATATTCAGTATTCTATATTCTATATTCTAAATTCTGTGTTCTGCATTTTATGTTCAAAATTCTATATTCAGTATTCTGTATTCTATATTCTAACTTCTGTTTTCTGCATTCCATGTTCTAAATTCTGGGTTTTGTATTCTGTTTTCCATATTGTATAATCTGTTTCCTAAATTCTATATTCTGTATTCTATATTCTGCATTCCGGATTATATATTGTATATTATATGTTCTACAATCTAAATTCTAAATTCTATATTCAGTATTCTGTATTCTATATTGTAAATTATGTGTTCTGCATTCCATGTTCTAATTTCTGGTTTCTATATTCTTTTTTCTATATTCTATATACTGTGTTGTAAATTCTATATTATAATTCAATATTCAGTATTCAAAACACTATATTCTAAATCCTGTGTTCTGCATTACATGTTCTATATTCTGGGACCTGTATTCTGTCTTCCATATTCCATATTCTGTGTTCTAAATTCTATATTCTGTATTCTATATTCTGCATTTCGTTTTGTATATTCTATATTCTGTGTTCTACATTCTATATTCTAAATTCTATATTCAGGATTCTGTAATCTATATCTAATTTCGGTGTTCTGCATTCCATGTTCTAAATTCTGGCTTCTCTATTCTCTCTTCTCTATTCTATATTCTGTGTTCTGCATCCTGTATTCTAAATTCTATATTCAGTATTTTGTATTCTATATTCTAAATTCTGTGTTCTACATTCTATATTCGAAATTCTATATTCAGTGATCTGTATTCAATATTCTATATTCTGTGTTCTGCATTCCATGTTCTAAATTCTGGGTTCAGTATTCTTATTCCATATTCTATATTCTGTGTACTAAATTCTATATTCTGTATTCTACATTCTGCATTCCGTATTGTATATTCTATATTCTGTGTTCTACATTCTATATTCTAAATTCTATATTCAGTATTCTATATTCTATATTCTAAATTCTGTGTTCTGCATTTTATGTTCAAAATTCTATATTCAGTATTCTGTATTCTATATTCTAACTTCTGTTTTCTGCATTCCATGTTCTAAATTCTGGGTTTTGTATTCTGTTTTCCATATTGTATAATCTGTTTCCTAAATTCTATATTCTGTATTCTATATTCTGCATTCCGGATTATATATTGTATATTATATGTTCTACAATCTAAATTCTAAATTCTATATTCAGTATTCTGTATTCTATATTGTAAATTATGTGTTCTGCATTCCATGTTCTAATTTCTGGTTTCTATATTCTTTTTTCTATATTCTATATACTGTGTTGTAAATTCTATATTATAATTCAATATTCAGTATTCAAAACACTATATTCTAAATCCTGTGTTCTGCATTACATGTTCTATATTCTGGGACCTGTATTCTGTCTTCCATATTCCATATTCTGTGTTCTAAATTCTATATTCTGTATTCTATATTCTGCATTTCGTTTTGTATATTCTATATTCTGTGTTCTACATTCTATATTCTAAATTCTATATTCAGGATTCTGTAATCTATATCTAATTTCGGTGTTCTGCATTCCATGTTCTAAATTCTGGCTTCTCTATTCTCTCTTCTCTATTCTATATTCTGTGTTCTGCATCCTGTATTCTAAATTCTATATTCAGTATTTTGTATTCTATATTCTAAATTCTGTGTTCTACATTCTATATTCGAAATTCTATATTCAGTGATCTGTATTCAATATTCTATATTCTGTGTTCTGCATTCCATGTTCTAAATTCTGGGTTCAGTATTCTTATTCCATATTCTATATTCTGTGTACTAAATTCTATATTCTGTATTCTACATTCTGCATTCCGTATTGTATATTCTATATTCTGTGTTCTACATTCTATATTCTAAATTCTATATTCAGTATTCTATATTCTATATTCTAAATTCTGTGTTCTGCATTTTATGTTCAAAATTCTATATTCAGTATTCTGTATTCTATATTCTAACTTCTGTTTTCTGCATTCCATGTTCTAAATTCTGGGTTTTGTATTCTGTTTTCCATATTGTATAATCTGTTTCCTAAATTCTATATTCTGTATTCTATATTCTGCATTCCGGATTATATATTGTATATTATATGTTCTACAATCTAAATTCTAAATTCTATATTCAGTATTCTGTATTCTATATTGTAAATTATGTGTTCTGCATTCCATGTTCTAATTTCTGGTTTCTATATTCTTTTTTCTATATTCTATATACTGTGTTGTAAATTCTATATTATAATTCAATATTCAGTATTCAAAACACTATATTCTAAATCCTGTGTTCTGCATTACATGTTCTATATTCTGGGACCTGTATTCTGTCTTCCATATTCCATATTCTGTGTTCTAAATTCTATATTCTGTATTCTATATTCTGCATTTCGTTTTGTATATTCTATATTCTGTGTTCTACATTCTATATTCTAAATTCTATATTCAGGATTCTGTAATCTATATCTAATTTCGGTGTTCTGCATTCCATGTTCTAAATTCTGGCTTCTCTATTCTCTCTTCTCTATTCTATATTCTGTGTTCTGCATCCTGTATTCTAAATTCTATATTCAGTATTTTGTATTCTATATTCTAAATTCTGTGTTCTACATTCTATATTCGAAATTCTATATTCAGTGATCTGTATTCAATATTCTATATTCTGTGTTCTGCATTCCATGTTCTAAATTCTGGGTTCAGTATTCTTATTCCATATTCTATATTCTGTGTACTAAATTCTATATTCTGTATTCTACATTCTGCATTCCGTATTGTATATTCTATATTCTGTGTTCTACATTCTATATTCTAAATTCTATATTCAGTATTCTATATTCTATATTCTAAATTCTGTGTTCTGCATTTTATGTTCAAAATTCTATATTCAGTATTCTGTATTCTATATTCTAACTTCTGTTTTCTGCATTCCATGTTCTAAATTCTGGGTTTTGTATTCTGTTTTCCATATTGTATAATCTGTTTCCTAAATTCTATATTCTGTATTCTATATTCTGCATTCCGGATTATATATTGTATATTATATGTTCTACAATCTAAATTCTAAATTCTATATTCAGTATTCTGTATTCTATATTGTAAATTATGTGTTCTGCATTCCATGTTCTAATTTCTGGTTTCTATATTCTTTTTTCTATATTCTATATACTGTGTTGTAAATTCTATATTATAATTCAATATTCAGTATTCAAAACACTATATTCTAAATCCTGTGTTCTGCATTACATGTTCTATATTCTGGGACCTGTATTCTGTCTTCCATATTCCATATTCTGTGTTCTAAATTCTATATTCTGTATTCTATATTCTGCATTTCGTTTTGTATATTCTATATTCTGTGTTCTACATTCTATATTCTAAATTCTATATTCAGGATTCTGTAATCTATATCTAATTTCGGTGTTCTGCATTCCATGTTCTAAATTCTGGCTTCTCTATTCTCTCTTCTCTATTCTATATTCTGTGTTCTGCATCCTGTATTCTAAATTCTATATTCAGTATTTTGTATTCTATATTCTAAATTCTGTGTTCTACATTCTATATTCGAAATTCTATATTCAGTGATCTGTATTCAATATTCTATATTCTGTGTTCTGCATTCCATGTTCTAAATTCTGGGTTCAGTATTCTTATTCCATATTCTATATTCTGTGTACTAAATTCTATATTCTGTATTCTACATTCTGCATTCCGTATTGTATATTCTATATTCTGTGTTCTACATTCTATATTCTAAATTCTATATTCAGTATTCTATATTCTATATTCTAAATTCTGTGTTCTGCATTTTATGTTCAAAATTCTATATTCAGTATTCTGTATTCTATATTCTAACTTCTGTTTTCTGCATTCCATGTTCTAAATTCTGGGTTTTGTATTCTGTTTTCCATATTGTATAATCTGTTTCCTAAATTCTATATTCTGTATTCTATATTCTGCATTCCGGATTATATATTGTATATTATATGTTCTACAATCTAAATTCTAAATTCTATATTCAGTATTCTGTATTCTATATTGTAAATTATGTGTTCTGCATTCCATGTTCTAATTTCTGGTTTCTATATTCTTTTTTCTATATTCTATATACTGTGTTGTAAATTCTATATTATAATTCAATATTCAGTATTCAAAACACTATATTCTAAATCCTGTGTTCTGCATTACATGTTCTATATTCTGGGACCTGTATTCTGTCTTCCATATTCCATATTCTGTGTTCTAAATTCTATATTCTGTATTCTATATTCTGCATTTCGTTTTGTATATTCTATATTCTGTGTTCTACATTCTATATTCTAAATTCTATATTCAGGATTCTGTAATCTATATCTAATTTCGGTGTTCTGCATTCCATGTTCTAAATTCTGGCTTCTCTATTCTCTCTTCTCTATTCTATATTCTGTGTTCTGCATCCTGTATTCTAAATTCTATATTCAGTATTTTGTATTCTATATTCTAAATTCTGTGTTCTACATTCTATATTCGAAATTCTATATTCAGTGATCTGTATTCAATATTCTATATTCTGTGTTCTGCATTCCATGTTCTAAATTCTGGGTTCAGTATTCTTATTCCATATTCTATATTCTGTGTACTAAATTCTATATTCTGTATTCTACATTCTGCATTCCGTATTGTATATTCTATATTCTGTGTTCTACATTCTATATTCTAAATTCTATATTCAGTATTCTATATTCTATATTCTAAATTCTGTGTTCTGCATTTTATGTTCAAAATTCTATATTCAGTATTCTGTATTCTATATTCTAACTTCTGTTTTCTGCATTCCATGTTCTAAATTCTGGGTTTTGTATTCTGTTTTCCATATTGTATAATCTGTTTCCTAAATTCTATATTCTGTATTCTATATTCTGCATTCCGGATTATATATTGTATATTATATGTTCTACAATCTAAATTCTAAATTCTATATTCAGTATTCTGTATTCTATATTGTAAATTATGTGTTCTGCATTCCATGTTCTAATTTCTGGTTTCTATATTCTTTTTTCTATATTCTATATACTGTGTTGTAAATTCTATATTATAATTCAATATTCAGTATTCAAAACACTATATTCTAAATCCTGTGTTCTGCATTACATGTTCTATATTCTGGGACCTGTATTCTGTCTTCCATATTCCATATTCTGTGTTCTAAATTCTATATTCTGTATTCTATATTCTGCATTTCGTTTTGTATATTCTATATTCTGTGTTCTACATTCTATATTCTAAATTCTATATTCAGGATTCTGTAATCTATATCTAATTTCGGTGTTCTGCATTCCATGTTCTAAATTCTGGCTTCTCTATTCTCTCTTCTCTATTCTATATTCTGTGTTCTGCATCCTGTATTCTAAATTCTATATTCAGTATTTTGTATTCTATATTCTAAATTCTGTGTTCTACATTCTATATTCGAAATTCTATATTCAGTGATCTGTATTCAATATTCTATATTCTGTGTTCTGCATTCCATGTTCTAAATTCTGGGTTCAGTATTCTTATTCCATATTCTATATTCTGTGTACTAAATTCTATATTCTGTATTCTACATTCTGCATTCCGTATTGTATATTCTATATTCTGTGTTCTACATTCTATATTCTAAATTCTATATTCAGTATTCTATATTCTATATTCTAAATTCTGTGTTCTGCATTTTATGTTCAAAATTCTATATTCAGTATTCTGTATTCTATATTCTAACTTCTGTTTTCTGCATTCCATGTTCTAAATTCTGGGTTTTGTATTCTGTTTTCCATATTGTATAATCTGTTTCCTAAATTCTATATTCTGTATTCTATATTCTGCATTCCGGATTATATATTGTATATTATATGTTCTACAATCTAAATTCTAAATTCTATATTCAGTATTCTGTATTCTATATTGTAAATTATGTGTTCTGCATTCCATGTTCTAATTTCTGGTTTCTATATTCTTTTTTCTATATTCTATATACTGTGTTGTAAATTCTATATTATAATTCAATATTCAGTATTCAAAACACTATATTCTAAATCCTGTGTTCTGCATTACATGTTCTATATTCTGGGACCTGTATTCTGTCTTCCATATTCCATATTCTGTGTTCTAAATTCTATATTCTGTATTCTATATTCTGCATTTCGTTTTGTATATTCTATATTCTGTGTTCTACATTCTATATTCTAAATTCTATATTCAGGATTCTGTAATCTATATCTAATTTCGGTGTTCTGCATTCCATGTTCTAAATTCTGGCTTCTCTATTCTCTCTTCTCTATTCTATATTCTGTGTTCTGCATCCTGTATTCTAAATTCTATATTCAGTATTTTGTATTCTATATTCTAAATTCTGTGTTCTACATTCTATATTCGAAATTCTATATTCAGTGATCTGTATTCAATATTCTATATTCTGTGTTCTGCATTCCATGTTCTAAATTCTGGGTTCAGTATTCTTATTCCATATTCTATATTCTGTGTACTAAATTCTATATTCTGTATTCTACATTCTGCATTCCGTATTGTATATTCTATATTCTGTGTTCTACATTCTATATTCTAAATTCTATATTCAGTATTCTATATTCTATATTCTAAATTCTGTGTTCTGCATTTTATGTTCAAAATTCTATATTCAGTATTCTGTATTCTATATTCTAACTTCTGTTTTCTGCATTCCATGTTCTAAATTCTGGGTTTTGTATTCTGTTTTCCATATTGTATAATCTGTTTCCTAAATTCTATATTCTGTATTCTATATTCTGCATTCCGGATTATATATTGTATATTATATGTTCTACAATCTAAATTCTAAATTCTATATTCAGTATTCTGTATTCTATATTGTAAATTATGTGTTCTGCATTCCATGTTCTAATTTCTGGTTTCTATATTCTTTTTTCTATATTCTATATACTGTGTTGTAAATTCTATATTATAATTCAATATTCAGTATTCAAAACACTATATTCTAAATCCTGTGTTCTGCATTACATGTTCTATATTCTGGGACCTGTATTCTGTCTTCCATATTCCATATTCTGTGTTCTAAATTCTATATTCTGTATTCTATATTCTGCATTTCGTTTTGTATATTCTATATTCTGTGTTCTACATTCTATATTCTAAATTCTATATTCAGGATTCTGTAATCTATATCTAATTTCGGTGTTCTGCATTCCATGTTCTAAATTCTGGCTTCTCTATTCTCTCTTCTCTATTCTATATTCTGTGTTCTGCATCCTGTATTCTAAATTCTATATTCAGTATTTTGTATTCTATATTCTAAATTCTGTGTTCTACATTCTATATTCGAAATTCTATATTCAGTGATCTGTATTCAATATTCTATATTCTGTGTTCTGCATTCCATGTTCTAAATTCTGGGTTCAGTATTCTTATTCCATATTCTATATTCTGTGTACTAAATTCTATATTCTGTATTCTACATTCTGCATTCCGTATTGTATATTCTATATTCTGTGTTCTACATTCTATATTCTAAATTCTATATTCAGTATTCTATATTCTATATTCTAAATTCTGTGTTCTGCATTTTATGTTCAAAATTCTATATTCAGTATTCTGTATTCTATATTCTAACTTCTGTTTTCTGCATTCCATGTTCTAAATTCTGGGTTTTGTATTCTGTTTTCCATATTGTATAATCTGTTTCCTAAATTCTATATTCTGTATTCTATATTCTGCATTCCGGATTATATATTGTATATTATATGTTCTACAATCTAAATTCTAAATTCTATATTCAGTATTCTGTATTCTATATTGTAAATTATGTGTTCTGCATTCCATGTTCTAATTTCTGGTTTCTATATTCTTTTTTCTATATTCTATATACTGTGTTGTAAATTCTATATTATAATTCAATATTCAGTATTCAAAACACTATATTCTAAATCCTGTGTTCTGCATTACATGTTCTATATTCTGGGACCTGTATTCTGTCTTCCATATTCCATATTCTGTGTTCTAAATTCTATATTCTGTATTCTATATTCTGCATTTCGTTTTGTATATTCTATATTCTGTGTTCTACATTCTATATTCTAAATTCTATATTCAGGATTCTGTAATCTATATCTAATTTCGGTGTTCTGCATTCCATGTTCTAAATTCTGGCTTCTCTATTCTCTCTTCTCTATTCTATATTCTGTGTTCTGCATCCTGTATTCTAAATTCTATATTCAGTATTTTGTATTCTATATTCTAAATTCTGTGTTCTACATTCTATATTCGAAATTCTATATTCAGTGATCTGTATTCAATATTCTATATTCTGTGTTCTGCATTCCATGTTCTAAATTCTGGGTTCAGTATTCTTATTCCATATTCTATATTCTGTGTACTAAATTCTATATTCTGTATTCTACATTCTGCATTCCGTATTGTATATTCTATATTCTGTGTTCTACATTCTATATTCTAAATTCTATATTCAGTATTCTATATTCTATATTCTAAATTCTGTGTTCTGCATTTTATGTTCAAAATTCTATATTCAGTATTCTGTATTCTATATTCTAACTTCTGTTTTCTGCATTCCATGTTCTAAATTCTGGGTTTTGTATTCTGTTTTCCATATTGTATAATCTGTTTCCTAAATTCTATATTCTGTATTCTATATTCTGCATTCCGGATTATATATTGTATATTATATGTTCTACAATCTAAATTCTAAATTCTATATTCAGTATTCTGTATTCTATATTGTAAATTATGTGTTCTGCATTCCATGTTCTAATTTCTGGTTTCTATATTCTTTTTTCTATATTCTATATACTGTGTTGTAAATTCTATATTATAATTCAATATTCAGTATTCAAAACACTATATTCTAAATCCTGTGTTCTGCATTACATGTTCTATATTCTGGGACCTGTATTCTGTCTTCCATATTCCATATTCTGTGTTCTAAATTCTATATTCTGTATTCTATATTCTGCATTTCGTTTTGTATATTCTATATTCTGTGTTCTACATTCTATATTCTAAATTCTATATTCAGGATTCTGTAATCTATATCTAATTTCGGTGTTCTGCATTCCATGTTCTAAATTCTGGCTTCTCTATTCTCTCTTCTCTATTCTATATTCTGTGTTCTGCATCCTGTATTCTAAATTCTATATTCAGTATTTTGTATTCTATATTCTAAATTCTGTGTTCTACATTCTATATTCGAAATTCTATATTCAGTGATCTGTATTCAATATTCTATATTCTGTGTTCTGCATTCCATGTTCTAAATTCTGGGTTCAGTATTCTTATTCCATATTCTATATTCTGTGTACTAAATTCTATATTCTGTATTCTACATTCTGCATTCCGTATTGTATATTCTATATTCTGTGTTCTACATTCTATATTCTAAATTCTATATTCAGTATTCTATATTCTATATTCTAAATTCTGTGTTCTGCATTTTATGTTCAAAATTCTATATTCAGTATTCTGTATTCTATATTCTAACTTCTGTTTTCTGCATTCCATGTTCTAAATTCTGGGTTTTGTATTCTGTTTTCCATATTGTATAATCTGTTTCCTAAATTCTATATTCTGTATTCTATATTCTGCATTCCGGATTATATATTGTATATTATATGTTCTACAATCTAAATTCTAAATTCTATATTCAGTATTCTGTATTCTATATTGTAAATTATGTGTTCTGCATTCCATGTTCTAATTTCTGGTTTCTATATTCTTTTTTCTATATTCTATATACTGTGTTGTAAATTCTATATTATAATTCAATATTCAGTATTCAAAACACTATATTCTAAATCCTGTGTTCTGCATTACATGTTCTATATTCTGGGACCTGTATTCTGTCTTCCATATTCCATATTCTGTGTTCTAAATTCTATATTCTGTATTCTATATTCTGCATTTCGTTTTGTATATTCTATATTCTGTGTTCTACATTCTATATTCTAAATTCTATATTCAGGATTCTGTAATCTATATCTAATTTCGGTGTTCTGCATTCCATGTTCTAAATTCTGGCTTCTCTATTCTCTCTTCTCTATTCTATATTCTGTGTTCTGCATCCTGTATTCTAAATTCTATATTCAGTATTTTGTATTCTATATTCTAAATTCTGTGTTCTACATTCTATATTCGAAATTCTATATTCAGTGATCTGTATTCAATATTCTATATTCTGTGTTCTGCATTCCATGTTCTAAATTCTGGGTTCAGTATTCTTATTCCATATTCTATATTCTGTGTACTAAATTCTATATTCTGTATTCTACATTCTGCATTCCGTATTGTATATTCTATATTCTGTGTTCTACATTCTATATTCTAAATTCTATATTCAGTATTCTATATTCTATATTCTAAATTCTGTGTTCTGCATTTTATGTTCAAAATTCTATATTCAGTATTCTGTATTCTATATTCTAACTTCTGTTTTCTGCATTCCATGTTCTAAATTCTGGGTTTTGTATTCTGTTTTCCATATTGTATAATCTGTTTCCTAAATTCTATATTCTGTATTCTATATTCTGCATTCCGGATTATATATTGTATATTATATGTTCTACAATCTAAATTCTAAATTCTATATTCAGTATTCTGTATTCTATATTGTAAATTATGTGTTCTGCATTCCATGTTCTAATTTCTGGTTTCTATATTCTTTTTTCTATATTCTATATACTGTGTTGTAAATTCTATATTATAATTCAATATTCAGTATTCAAAACACTATATTCTAAATCCTGTGTTCTGCATTACATGTTCTATATTCTGGGACCTGTATTCTGTCTTCCATATTCCATATTCTGTGTTCTAAATTCTATATTCTGTATTCTATATTCTGCATTTCGTTTTGTATATTCTATATTCTGTGTTCTACATTCTATATTCTAAATTCTATATTCAGGATTCTGTAATCTATATCTAATTTCGGTGTTCTGCATTCCATGTTCTAAATTCTGGCTTCTCTATTCTCTCTTCTCTATTCTATATTCTGTGTTCTGCATCCTGTATTCTAAATTCTATATTCAGTATTTTGTATTCTATATTCTAAATTCTGTGTTCTACATTCTATATTCGAAATTCTATATTCAGTGATCTGTATTCAATATTCTATATTCTGTGTTCTGCATTCCATGTTCTAAATTCTGGGTTCAGTATTCTTATTCCATATTCTATATTCTGTGTACTAAATTCTATATTCTGTATTCTACATTCTGCATTCCGTATTGTATATTCTATATTCTGTGTTCTACATTCTATATTCTAAATTCTATATTCAGTATTCTATATTCTATATTCTAAATTCTGTGTTCTGCATTTTATGTTCAAAATTCTATATTCAGTATTCTGTATTCTATATTCTAACTTCTGTTTTCTGCATTCCATGTTCTAAATTCTGGGTTTTGTATTCTGTTTTCCATATTGTATAATCTGTTTCCTAAATTCTATATTCTGTATTCTATATTCTGCATTCCGGATTATATATTGTATATTATATGTTCTACAATCTAAATTCTAAATTCTATATTCAGTATTCTGTATTCTATATTGTAAATTATGTGTTCTGCATTCCATGTTCTAATTTCTGGTTTCTATATTCTTTTTTCTATATTCTATATACTGTGTTGTAAATTCTATATTATAATTCAATATTCAGTATTCAAAACACTATATTCTAAATCCTGTGTTCTGCATTACATGTTCTATATTCTGGGACCTGTATTCTGTCTTCCATATTCCATATTCTGTGTTCTAAATTCTATATTCTGTATTCTATATTCTGCATTTCGTTTTGTATATTCTATATTCTGTGTTCTACATTCTATATTCTAAATTCTATATTCAGGATTCTGTAATCTATATCTAATTTCGGTGTTCTGCATTCCATGTTCTAAATTCTGGCTTCTCTATTCTCTCTTCTCTATTCTATATTCTGTGTTCTGCATCCTGTATTCTAAATTCTATATTCAGTATTTTGTATTCTATATTCTAAATTCTGTGTTCTACATTCTATATTCGAAATTCTATATTCAGTGATCTGTATTCAATATTCTATATTCTGTGTTCTGCATTCCATGTTCTAAATTCTGGGTTCAGTATTCTTATTCCATATTCTATATTCTGTGTACTAAATTCTATATTCTGTATTCTACATTCTGCATTCCGTATTGTATATTCTATATTCTGTGTTCTACATTCTATATTCTAAATTCTATATTCAGTATTCTATATTCTATATTCTAAATTCTGTGTTCTGCATTTTATGTTCAAAATTCTATATTCAGTATTCTGTATTCTATATTCTAACTTCTGTTTTCTGCATTCCATGTTCTAAATTCTGGGTTTTGTATTCTGTTTTCCATATTGTATAATCTGTTTCCTAAATTCTATATTCTGTATTCTATATTCTGCATTCCGGATTATATATTGTATATTATATGTTCTACAATCTAAATTCTAAATTCTATATTCAGTATTCTGTATTCTATATTGTAAATTATGTGTTCTGCATTCCATGTTCTAATTTCTGGTTTCTATATTCTTTTTTCTATATTCTATATACTGTGTTGTAAATTCTATATTATAATTCAATATTCAGTATTCAAAACACTATATTCTAAATCCTGTGTTCTGCATTACATGTTCTATATTCTGGGACCTGTATTCTGTCTTCCATATTCCATATTCTGTGTTCTAAATTCTATATTCTGTATTCTATATTCTGCATTTCGTTTTGTATATTCTATATTCTGTGTTCTACATTCTATATTCTAAATTCTATATTCAGGATTCTGTAATCTATATCTAATTTCGGTGTTCTGCATTCCATGTTCTAAATTCTGGCTTCTCTATTCTTTCTTCTCTATTCTATATTCTGTGTTCTGCATCCTGTATTCTAAATTCTATATTCAGTATTTTGTATTCTATATTCTAAATTCTGTGTTCTACATTCTATATTCGAAATTCTATATTCAGTGATCTGTATTCAATATTCTATATTCTGTGTTCTGCATTCCATGTTCTAAATTCTGGGTTCAGTATTCTTATTCCATATTCTATATTCTGTGTACTAAATTCTATATTCTGTATTCTACATTCTGCATTCCGTATTGTATATTCTATATTCTGTGTTCTACATTCTATATTCTAAATTCTATATTCAGTATTCTATATTCTATATTCTAAATTCTGTGTTCTGCATTTTATGTTCAAAATTCTATATTCAGTATTCTGTATTCTATATTCTAACTTCTGTTTTCTGCATTCCATGTTCTAAATTCTGGGTTTTGTATTCTGTTTTCCATATTGTATAATCTGTTTCCTAAATTCTATATTCTGTATTCTATATTCTGCATTCCGGATTATATATTGTATATTATATGTTCTACAATCTAAATTCTAAATTCTATATTCAGTATTCTGTATTCTATATTGTAAATTATGTGTTCTGCATTCCATGTTCTAATTTCTGGTTTCTATATTCTTTTTTCTATATTCTATATACTGTGTTGTAAATTCTATATTATAATTCAATATTCAGTATTCAAAACACTATATTCTAAATCCTGTGTTCTGCATTACATGTTCTATATTCTGGGACCTGTATTCTGTCTTCCATATTCCATATTCTGTGTTCTAAATTCTATATTCTGTATTCTATATTCTGCATTTCGTTTTGTATATTCTATATTCTGTGTTCTACATTCTATATTCTAAATTCTATATTCAGGATTCTGTAATCTATATCTAATTTCGGTGTTCTGCATTCCATGTTCTAAATTCTGGCTTCTCTATTCTCTCTTCTCTATTCTATATTCTGTGTTCTGCATCCTGTATTCTAAATTCTATATTCAGTATTTTGTATTCTATATTCTAAATTCTGTGTTCTACATTCTATATTCGAAATTCTATATTCAGTGATCTGTATTCAATATTCTATATTCTGTGTTCTGCATTCCATGTTCTAAATTCTGGGTTCAGTATTCTTATTCCATATTCTATATTCTGTGTACTAAATTCTATATTCTGTATTCTACATTCTGCATTCCGTATTGTATATTCTATATTCTGTGTTCTACATTCTATATTCTAAATTCTATATTCAGTATTCTATATTCTATATTCTAAATTCTGTGTTCTGCATTTTATGTTCAAAATTCTATATTCAGTATTCTGTATTCTATATTCTAACTTCTGTTTTCTGCATTCCATGTTCTAAATTCTGGGTTTTGTATTCTGTTTTCCATATTGTATAATCTGTTTCCTAAATTCTATATTCTGTATTCTATATTCTGCATTCCGGATTATATATTGTATATTATATGTTCTACAATCTAAATTCTAAATTCTATATTCAGTATTCTGTATTCTATATTGTAAATTATGTGTTCTGCATTCCATGTTCTAATTTCTGGTTTCTATATTCTTTTTTCTATATTCTATATACTGTGTTGTAAATTCTATATTATAATTCAATATTCAGTATTCAAAACACTATATTCTAAATCCTGTGTTCTGCATTACATGTTCTATATTCTGGGACCTGTATTCTGTCTTCCATATTCCATATTCTGTGTTCTAAATTCTATATTCTGTATTCTATATTCTGCATTTCGTTTTGTATATTCTATATTCTGTGTTCTACATTCTATATTCTAAATTCTATATTCAGGATTCTGTAATCTATATCTAATTTCGGTGTTCTGCATTCCATGTTCTAAATTCTGGCTTCTCTATTCTCTCTTCTCTATTCTATATTCTGTGTTCTGCATCCTGTATTCTAAATTCTATATTCAGTATTTTGTATTCTATATTCTAAATTCTGTGTTCTACATTCTATATTCGAAATTCTATATTCAGTGATCTGTATTCAATATTCTATATTCTGTGTTCTGCATTCCATGTTCTAAATTCTGGGTTCAGTATTCTTATTCCATATTCTATATTCTGTGTACTAAATTCTATATTCTGTATTCTACATTCTGCATTCCGTATTGTATATTCTATATTCTGTGTTCTACATTCTATATTCTAAATTCTATATTCAGTATTCTATATTCTATATTCTAAATTCTGTGTTCTGCATTTTATGTTCAAAATTCTATATTCAGTATTCTGTATTCTATATTCTAACTTCTGTTTTCTGCATTCCATGTTCTAAATTCTGGGTTTTGTATTCTGTTTTCCATATTGT
The DNA here is from genome assembly GCF_048564905.1 of Vicugna pacos. Classification (NCBI taxonomy): domain Eukaryota; kingdom Metazoa; phylum Chordata; class Mammalia; order Artiodactyla; family Camelidae; genus Vicugna; species Vicugna pacos. The sequence continues at coordinate 258,179 of NW_027328724.1, read as the reverse complement.
ATAATCTGTTTCCTAAATTCTATATTCTGTATTCTATATTCTGCATTCCGGATTATATATTGTATATTATATGTTCTACAATCTAAATTCTAAATTCTATATTCAGTATTCTGTATTCTATATTGTAAATTATGTGTTCTGCATTCCATGTTCTAATTTCTGGTTTCTATATTCTTTTTTCTATATTCTATATACTGTGTTGTAAATTCTATATTATAATTCAATATTCAGTATTCAAAACACTATATTCTAAATCCTGTGTTCTGCATTACATGTTCTATATTCTGGGACCTGTATTCTGTCTTCCATATTCCATATTCTGTGTTCTAAATTCTATATTCTGTATTCTATATTCTGCATTTCGTTTTGTATATTCTATATTCTGTGTTCTACATTCTATATTCTAAATTCTATATTCAGGATTCTGTAATCTATATCTAATTTCGGTGTTCTGCATTCCATGTTCTAAATTCTGGCTTCTCTATTCTCTCTTCTCTATTCTATATTCTGTGTTCTGCATCCTGTATTCTAAATTCTATATTCAGTATTTTGTATTCTATATTCTAAATTCTGTGTTCTACATTCTATATTCGAAATTCTATATTCAGTGATCTGTATTCAATATTCTATATTCTGTGTTCTGCATTCCATGTTCTAAATTCTGGGTTCAGTATTCTTATTCCATATTCTATATTCTGTGTACTAAATTCTATATTCTGTATTCTACATTCTGCATTCCGTATTGTATATTCTATATTCTGTGTTCTACATTCTATATTCTAAATTCTATATTCAGTATTCTATATTCTATATTCTAAATTCTGTGTTCTGCATTTTATGTTCAAAATTCTATATTCAGTATTCTGTATTCTATATTCTAACTTCTGTTTTCTGCATTCCATGTTCTAAATTCTGGGTTTTGTATTCTGTTTTCCATATTGTATAATCTGTTTCCTAAATTCTATATTCTGTATTCTATATTCTGCATTCCGGATTATATATTGTATATTATATGTTCTACAATCTAAATTCTAAATTCTATATTCAGTATTCTGTATTCTATATTGTAAATTATGTGTTCTGCATTCCATGTTCTAATTTCTGGTTTCTATATTCTTTTTTCTATATTCTATATACTGTGTTGTAAATTCTATATTATAATTCAATATTCAGTATTCAAAACACTATATTCTAAATCCTGTGTTCTGCATTACATGTTCTATATTCTGGGACCTGTATTCTGTCTTCCATATTCCATATTCTGTGTTCTAAATTCTATATTCTGTATTCTATATTCTGCATTTCGTTTTGTATATTCTATATTCTGTGTTCTACATTCTATATTCTAAATTCTATATTCAGGATTCTGTAATCTATATCTAATTTCGGTGTTCTGCATTCCATGTTCTAAATTCTGGCTTCTCTATTCTCTCTTCTCTATTCTATATTCTGTGTTCTGCATCCTGTATTCTAAATTCTATATTCAGTATTTTGTATTCTATATTCTAAATTCTGTGTTCTACATTCTATATTCGAAATTCTATATTCAGTGATCTGTATTCAATATTCTATATTCTGTGTTCTGCATTCCATGTTCTAAATTCTGGGTTCAGTATTCTTATTCCATATTCTATATTCTGTGTACTAAATTCTATATTCTGTATTCTACATTCTGCATTCCGTATTGTATATTCTATATTCTGTGTTCTACATTCTATATTCTAAATTCTATATTCAGTATTCTATATTCTATATTCTAAATTCTGTGTTCTGCATTTTATGTTCAAAATTCTATATTCAGTATTCTGTATTCTATATTCTAACTTCTGTTTTCTGCATTCCATGTTCTAAATTCTGGGTTTTGTATTCTGTTTTCCATATTGTATAATCTGTTTCCTAAATTCTATATTCTGTATTCTATATTCTGCATTCCGGATTATATATTGTATATTATATGTTCTACAATCTAAATTCTAAATTCTATATTCAGTATTCTGTATTCTATATTGTAAATTATGTGTTCTGCATTCCATGTTCTAATTTCTGGTTTCTATATTCTTTTTTCTATATTCTATATACTGTGTTGTAAATTCTATATTATAATTCAATATTCAGTATTCAAAACACTATATTCTAAATCCTGTGTTCTGCATTACATGTTCTATATTCTGGGACCTGTATTCTGTCTTCCATATTCCATATTCTGTGTTCTAAATTCTATATTCTGTATTCTATATTCTGCATTTCGTTTTGTATATTCTATATTCTGTGTTCTACATTCTATATTCTAAATTCTATATTCAGGATTCTGTAATCTATATCTAATTTCGGTGTTCTGCATTCCATGTTCTAAATTCTGGCTTCTCTATTCTCTCTTCTCTATTCTATATTCTGTGTTCTGCATCCTGTATTCTAAATTCTATATTCAGTATTTTGTATTCTATATTCTAAATTCTGTGTTCTACATTCTATATTCGAAATTCTATATTCAGTGATCTGTATTCAATATTCTATATTCTGTGTTCTGCATTCCATGTTCTAAATTCTGGGTTCAGTATTCTTATTCCATATTCTATATTCTGTGTACTAAATTCTATATTCTGTATTCTACATTCTGCATTCCGTATTGTATATTCTATATTCTGTGTTCTACATTCTATATTCTAAATTCTATATTCAGTATTCTATATTCTATATTCTAAATTCTGTGTTCTGCATTTTATGTTCAAAATTCTATATTCAGTATTCTGTATTCTATATTCTAACTTCTGTTTTCTGCATTCCATGTTCTAAATTCTGGGTTTTGTATTCTGTTTTCCATATTGTATAATCTGTTTCCTAAATTCTATATTCTGTATTCTATATTCTGCATTCCGGATTATATATTGTATATTATATGTTCTACAATCTAAATTCTAAATTCTATATTCAGTATTCTGTATTCTATATTGTAAATTATGTGTTCTGCATTCCATGTTCTAATTTCTGGTTTCTATATTCTTTTTTCTATATTCTATATACTGTGTTGTAAATTCTATATTATAATTCAATATTCAGTATTCAAAACACTATATTCTAAATCCTGTGTTCTGCATTACATGTTCTATATTCTGGGACCTGTATTCTGTCTTCCATATTCCATATTCTGTGTTCTAAATTCTATATTCTGTATTCTATATTCTGCATTTCGTTTTGTATATTCTATATTCTGTGTTCTACATTCTATATTCTAAATTCTATATTCAGGATTCTGTAATCTATATCTAATTTCGGTGTTCTGCATTCCATGTTCTAAATTCTGGCTTCTCTATTCTCTCTTCTCTATTCTATATTCTGTGTTCTGCATCCTGTATTCTAAATTCTATATTCAGTATTTTGTATTCTATATTCTAAATTCTGTGTTCTACATTCTATATTCGAAATTCTATATTCAGTGATCTGTATTCAATATTCTATATTCTGTGTTCTGCATTCCATGTTCTAAATTCTGGGTTCAGTATTCTTATTCCATATTCTATATTCTGTGTACTAAATTCTATATTCTGTATTCTACATTCTGCATTCCGTATTGTATATTCTATATTCTGTGTTCTACATTCTATATTCTAAATTCTATATTCAGTATTCTATATTCTATATTCTAAATTCTGTGTTCTGCATTTTATGTTCAAAATTCTATATTCAGTATTCTGTATTCTATATTCTAACTTCTGTTTTCTGCATTCCATGTTCTAAATTCTGGGTTTTGTATTCTGTTTTCCATATTGTATAATCTGTTTCCTAAATTCTATATTCTGTATTCTATATTCTGCATTCCGGATTATATATTGTATATTATATGTTCTACAATCTAAATTCTAAATTCTATATTCAGTATTCTGTATTCTATATTGTAAATTATGTGTTCTGCATTCCATGTTCTAATTTCTGGTTTCTATATTCTTTTTTCTATATTCTATATACTGTGTTGTAAATTCTATATTATAATTCAATATTCAGTATTCAAAACACTATATTCTAAATCCTGTGTTCTGCATTACATGTTCTATATTCTGGGACCTGTATTCTGTCTTCCATATTCCATATTCTGTGTTCTAAATTCTATATTCTGTATTCTATATTCTGCATTTCGTTTTGTATATTCTATATTCTGTGTTCTACATTCTATATTCTAAATTCTATATTCAGGATTCTGTAATCTATATCTAATTTCGGTGTTCTGCATTCCATGTTCTAAATTCTGGCTTCTCTATTCTCTCTTCTCTATTCTATATTCTGTGTTCTGCATCCTGTATTCTAAATTCTATATTCAGTATTTTGTATTCTATATTCTAAATTCTGTGTTCTACATTCTATATTCGAAATTCTATATTCAGTGATCTGTATTCAATATTCTATATTCTGTGTTCTGCATTCCATGTTCTAAATTCTGGGTTCAGTATTCTTATTCCATATTCTATATTCTGTGTACTAAATTCTATATTCTGTATTCTACATTCTGCATTCCGTATTGTATATTCTATATTCTGTGTTCTACATTCTATATTCTAAATTCTATATTCAGTATTCTATATTCTATATTCTAAATTCTGTGTTCTGCATTTTATGTTCAAAATTCTATATTCAGTATTCTGTATTCTATATTCTAACTTCTGTTTTCTGCATTCCATGTTCTAAATTCTGGGTTTTGTATTCTGTTTTCCATATTGTATAATCTGTTTCCTAAATTCTATATTCTGTATTCTATATTCTGCATTCCGGATTATATATTGTATATTATATGTTCTACAATCTAAATTCTAAATTCTATATTCAGTATTCTGTATTCTATATTGTAAATTATGTGTTCTGCATTCCATGTTCTAATTTCTGGTTTCTATATTCTTTTTTCTATATTCTATATACTGTGTTGTAAATTCTATATTATAATTCAATATTCAGTATTCAAAACACTATATTCTAAATCCTGTGTTCTGCATTACATGTTCTATATTCTGGGACCTGTATTCTGTCTTCCATATTCCATATTCTGTGTTCTAAATTCTATATTCTGTATTCTATATTCTGCATTTCGTTTTGTATATTCTATATTCTGTGTTCTACATTCTATATTCTAAATTCTATATTCAGGATTCTGTAATCTATATCTAATTTCGGTGTTCTGCATTCCATGTTCTAAATTCTGGCTTCTCTATTCTCTCTTCTCTATTCTATATTCTGTGTTCTGCATCCTGTATTCTAAATTCTATATTCAGTATTTTGTATTCTATATTCTAAATTCTGTGTTCTACATTCTATATTCGAAATTCTATATTCAGTGATCTGTATTCAATATTCTATATTCTGTGTTCTGCATTCCATGTTCTAAATTCTGGGTTCAGTATTCTTATTCCATATTCTATATTCTGTGTACTAAATTCTATATTCTGTATTCTACATTCTGCATTCCGTATTGTATATTCTATATTCTGTGTTCTACATTCTATATTCTAAATTCTATATTCAGTATTCTATATTCTATATTCTAAATTCTGTGTTCTGCATTTTATGTTCAAAATTCTATATTCAGTATTCTGTATTCTATATTCTAACTTCTGTTTTCTGCATTCCATGTTCTAAATTCTGGGTTTTGTATTCTGTTTTCCATATTGTATAATCTGTTTCCTAAATTCTATATTCTGTATTCTATATTCTGCATTCCGGATTATATATTGTATATTATATGTTCTACAATCTAAATTCTAAATTCTATATTCAGTATTCTGTATTCTATATTGTAAATTATGTGTTCTGCATTCCATGTTCTAATTTCTGGTTTCTATATTCTTTTTTCTATATTCTATATACTGTGTTGTAAATTCTATATTATAATTCAATATTCAGTATTCAAAACACTATATTCTAAATCCTGTGTTCTGCATTACATGTTCTATATTCTGGGACCTGTATTCTGTCTTCCATATTCCATATTCTGTGTTCTAAATTCTATATTCTGTATTCTATATTCTGCATTTCGTTTTGTATATTCTATATTCTGTGTTCTACATTCTATATTCTAAATTCTATATTCAGGATTCTGTAATCTATATCTAATTTCGGTGTTCTGCATTCCATGTTCTAAATTCTGGCTTCTCTATTCTCTCTTCTCTATTCTATATTCTGTGTTCTGCATCCTGTATTCTAAATTCTATATTCAGTATTTTGTATTCTATATTCTAAATTCTGTGTTCTACATTCTATATTCGAAATTCTATATTCAGTGATCTGTATTCAATATTCTATATTCTGTGTTCTGCATTCCATGTTCTAAATTCTGGGTTCAGTATTCTTATTCCATATTCTATATTCTGTGTACTAAATTCTATATTCTGTATTCTACATTCTGCATTCCGTATTGTATATTCTATATTCTGTGTTCTACATTCTATATTCTAAATTCTATATTCAGTATTCTATATTCTATATTCTAAATTCTGTGTTCTGCATTTTATGTTCAAAATTCTATATTCAGTATTCTGTATTCTATATTCTAACTTCTGTTTTCTGCATTCCATGTTCTAAATTCTGGGTTTTGTATTCTGTTTTCCATATTGTATAATCTGTTTCCTAAATTCTATATTCTGTATTCTATATTCTGCATTCCGGATTATATATTGTATATTATATGTTCTACAATCTAAATTCTAAATTCTATATTCAGTATTCTGTATTCTATATTGTAAATTATGTGTTCTGCATTCCATGTTCTAATTTCTGGTTTCTATATTCTTTTTTCTATATTCTATATACTGTGTTGTAAATTCTATATTATAATTCAATATTCAGTATTCAAAACACTATATTCTAAATCCTGTGTTCTGCATTACATGTTCTATATTCTGGGACCTGTATTCTGTCTTCCATATTCCATATTCTGTGTTCTAAATTCTATATTCTGTATTCTATATTCTGCATTTCGTTTTGTATATTCTATATTCTGTGTTCTACATTCTATATTCTAAATTCTATATTCAGGATTCTGTAATCTATATCTAATTTCGGTGTTCTGCATTCCATGTTCTAAATTCTGGCTTCTCTATTCTCTCTTCTCTATTCTATATTCTGTGTTCTGCATCCTGTATTCTAAATTCTATATTCAGTATTTTGTATTCTATATTCTAAATTCTGTGTTCTACATTCTATATTCGAAATTCTATATTCAGTGATCTGTATTCAATATTCTATATTCTGTGTTCTGCATTCCATGTTCTAAATTCTGGGTTCAGTATTCTTATTCCATATTCTATATTCTGTGTACTAAATTCTATATTCTGTATTCTACATTCTGCATTCCGTATTGTATATTCTATATTCTGTGTTCTACATTCTATATTCTAAATTCTATATTCAGTATTCTATATTCTATATTCTAAATTCTGTGTTCTGCATTTTATGTTCAAAATTCTATATTCAGTATTCTGTATTCTATATTCTAACTTCTGTTTTCTGCATTCCATGTTCTAAATTCTGGGTTTTGTATTCTGTTTTCCATATTGTATAATCTGTTTCCTAAATTCTATATTCTGTATTCTATATTCTGCATTCCGGATTATATATTGTATATTATATGTTCTACAATCTAAATTCTAAATTCTATATTCAGTATTCTGTATTCTATATTGTAAATTATGTGTTCTGCATTCCATGTTCTAATTTCTGGTTTCTATATTCTTTTTTCTATATTCTATATACTGTGTTGTAAATTCTATATTATAATTCAATATTCAGTATTCAAAACACTATATTCTAAATCCTGTGTTCTGCATTACATGTTCTATATTCTGGGACCTGTATTCTGTCTTCCATATTCCATATTCTGTGTTCTAAATTCTATATTCTGTATTCTATATTCTGCATTTCGTTTTGTATATTCTATATTCTGTGTTCTACATTCTATATTCTAAATTCTATATTCAGGATTCTGTAATCTATATCTAATTTCGGTGTTCTGCATTCCATGTTCTAAATTCTGGCTTCTCTATTCTCTCTTCTCTATTCTATATTCTGTGTTCTGCATCCTGTATTCTAAATTCTATATTCAGTATTTTGTATTCTATATTCTAAATTCTGTGTTCTACATTCTATATTCGAAATTCTATATTCAGTGATCTGTATTCAATATTCTATATTCTGTGTTCTGCATTCCATGTTCTAAATTCTGGGTTCAGTATTCTTATTCCATATTCTATATTCTGTGTACTAAATTCTATATTCTGTATTCTACATTCTGCATTCCGTATTGTATATTCTATATTCTGTGTTCTACATTCTATATTCTAAATTCTATATTCAGTATTCTATATTCTATATTCTAAATTCTGTGTTCTGCATTTTATGTTCAAAATTCTATATTCAGTATTCTGTATTCTATATTCTAACTTCTGTTTTCTGCATTCCATGTTCTAAATTCTGGGTTTTGTATTCTGTTTTCCATATTGTATAATCTGTTTCCTAAATTCTATATTCTGTATTCTATATTCTGCATTCCGGATTATATATTGTATATTATATGTTCTACAATCTAAATTCTAAATTCTATATTCAGTATTCTGTATTCTATATTGTAAATTATGTGTTCTGCATTCCATGTTCTAATTTCTGGTTTCTATATTCTTTTTTCTATATTCTATATACTGTGTTGTAAATTCTATATTATAATTCAATATTCAGTATTCAAAACACTATATTCTAAATCCTGTGTTCTGCATTACATGTTCTATATTCTGGGACCTGTATTCTGTCTTCCATATTCCATATTCTGTGTTCTAAATTCTATATTCTGTATTCTATATTCTGCATTTCGTTTTGTATATTCTATATTCTGTGTTCTACATTCTATATTCTAAATTCTATATTCAGGATTCTGTAATCTATATCTAATTTCGGTGTTCTGCATTCCATGTTCTAAATTCTGGCTTCTCTATTCTCTCTTCTCTATTCTATATTCTGTGTTCTGCATCCTGTATTCTAAATTCTATATTCAGTATTTTGTATTCTATATTCTAAATTCTGTGTTCTACATTCTATATTCGAAATTCTATATTCAGTGATCTGTATTCAATATTCTATATTCTGTGTTCTGCATTCCATGTTCTAAATTCTGGGTTCAGTATTCTTATTCCATATTCTATATTCTGTGTACTAAATTCTATATTCTGTATTCTACATTCTGCATTCCGTATTGTATATTCTATATTCTGTGTTCTACATTCTATATTCTAAATTCTATATTCAGTATTCTATATTCTATATTCTAAATTCTGTGTTCTGCATTTTATGTTCAAAATTCTATATTCAGTATTCTGTATTCTATATTCTAACTTCTGTTTTCTGCATTCCATGTTCTAAATTCTGGGTTTTGTATTCTGTTTTCCATATTGTATAATCTGTTTCCTAAATTCTATATTCTGTATTCTATATTCTGCATTCCGGATTATATATTGTATATTATATGTTCTACAATCTAAATTCTAAATTCTATATTCAGTATTCTGTATTCTATATTGTAAATTATGTGTTCTGCATTCCATGTTCTAATTTCTGGTTTCTATATTCTTTTTTCTATATTCTATATACTGTGTTGTAAATTCTATATTATAATTCAATATTCAGTATTCAAAACACTATATTCTAAATCCTGTGTTCTGCATTACATGTTCTATATTCTGGGACCTGTATTCTGTCTTCCATATTCCATATTCTGTGTTCTAAATTCTATATTCTGTATTCTATATTCTGCATTTCGTTTTGTATATTCTATATTCTGTGTTCTACATTCTATATTCTAAATTCTATATTCAGGATTCTGTAATCTATATCTAATTTCGGTGTTCTGCATTCCATGTTCTAAATTCTGGCTTCTCTATTCTCTCTTCTCTATTCTATATTCTGTGTTCTGCATCCTGTATTCTAAATTCTATATTCAGTATTTTGTATTCTATATTCTAAATTCTGTGTTCTACATTCTATATTCGAAATTCTATATTCAGTGATCTGTATTCAATATTCTATATTCTGTGTTCTGCATTCCATGTTCTAAATTCTGGGTTCAGTATTCTTATTCCATATTCTATATTCTGTGTACTAAATTCTATATTCTGTATTCTACATTCTGCATTCCGTATTGTATATTCTATATTCTGTGTTCTACATTCTATATTCTAAATTCTATATTCAGTATTCTATATTCTATATTCTAAATTCTGTGTTCTGCATTTTATGTTCAAAATTCTATATTCAGTATTCTGTATTCTATATTCTAACTTCTGTTTTCTGCATTCCATGTTCTAAATTCTGGGTTTTGTATTCTGTTTTCCATATTGTATAATCTGTTTCCTAAATTCTATATTCTGTATTCTATATTCTGCATTCCGGATTATATATTGTATATTATATGTTCTACAATCTAAATTCTAAATTCTATATTCAGTATTCTGTATTCTATATTGTAAATTATGTGTTCTGCATTCCATGTTCTAATTTCTGGTTTCTATATTCTTTTTTCTATATTCTATATACTGTGTTGTAAATTCTATATTATAATTCAATATTCAGTATTCAAAACACTATATTCTAAATCCTGTGTTCTGCATTACATGTTCTATATTCTGGGACCTGTATTCTGTCTTCCATATTCCATATTCTGTGTTCTAAATTCTATATTCTGTATTCTATATTCTGCATTTCGTTTTGTATATTCTATATTCTGTGTTCTACATTCTATATTCTAAATTCTATATTCAGGATTCTGTAATCTATATCTAATTTCGGTGTTCTGCATTCCATGTTCTAAATTCTGGCTTCTCTATTCTCTCTTCTCTATTCTATATTCTGTGTTCTGCATCCTGTATTCTAAATTCTATATTCAGTATTTTGTATTCTATATTCTAAATTCTGTGTTCTACATTCTATATTCGAAATTCTATATTCAGTGATCTGTATTCAATATTCTATATTCTGTGTTCTGCATTCCATGTTCTAAATTCTGGGTTCAGTATTCTTATTCCATATTCTATATTCTGTGTACTAAATTCTATATTCTGTATTCTACATTCTGCATTCCGTATTGTATATTCTATATTCTGTGTTCTACATTCTATATTCTAAATTCTATATTCAGTATTCTATATTCTATATTCTAAATTCTGTGTTCTGCATTTTATGTTCAAAATTCTATATTCAGTATTCTGTATTCTATATTCTAACTTCTGTTTTCTGCATTCCATGTTCTAAATTCTGGGTTTTGTATTCTGTTTTCCATATTGTATAATCTGTTTCCTAAATTCTATATTCTGTATTCTATATTCTGCATTCCGGATTATATATTGTATATTATATGTTCTACAATCTAAATTCTAAATTCTATATTCAGTATTCTGTATTCTATATTGTAAATTATGTGTTCTGCATTCCATGTTCTAATTTCTGGTTTCTATATTCTTTTTTCTATATTCTATATACTGTGTTGTAAATTCTATATTATAATTCAATATTCAGTATTCAAAACACTATATTCTAAATCCTGTGTTCTGCATTACATGTTCTATATTCTGGGACCTGTATTCTGTCTTCCATATTCCATATTCTGTGTTCTAAATTCTATATTCTGTATTCTATATTCTGCATTTCGTTTTGTATATTCTATATTCTGTGTTCTACATTCTATATTCTAAATTCTATATTCAGGATTCTGTAATCTATATCTAATTTCGGTGTTCTGCATTCCATGTTCTAAATTCTGGCTTCTCTATTCTCTCTTCTCTATTCTATATTCTGTGTTCTGCATCCTGTATTCTAAATTCTATATTCAGTATTTTGTATTCTATATTCTAAATTCTGTGTTCTACATTCTATATTCGAAATTCTATATTCAGTGATCTGTATTCAATATTCTATATTCTGTGTTCTGCATTCCATGTTCTAAATTCTGGGTTCAGTATTCTTATTCCATATTCTATATTCTGTGTACTAAATTCTATATTCTGTATTCTACATTCTGCATTCCGTATTGTATATTCTATATTCTGTGTTCTACATTCTATATTCTAAATTCTATATTCAGTATTCTATATTCTATATTCTAAATTCTGTGTTCTGCATTTTATGTTCAAAATTCTATATTCAGTATTCTGTATTCTATATTCTAACTTCTGTTTTCTGCATTCCATGTTCTAAATTCTGGGTTTTGTATTCTGTTTTCCATATTGTATAATCTGTTTCCTAAATTCTATATTCTGTATTCTATATTCTGCATTCCGGATTATATATTGTATATTATATGTTCTACAATCTAAATTCTAAATTCTATATTCAGTATTCTGTATTCTATATTGTAAATTATGTGTTCTGCATTCCATGTTCTAATTTCTGGTTTCTATATTCTTTTTTCTATATTCTATATACTGTGTTGTAAATTCTATATTATAATTCAATATTCAGTATTCAAAACACTATATTCTAAATCCTGTGTTCTGCATTACATGTTCTATATTCTGGGACCTGTATTCTGTCTTCCATATTCCATATTCTGTGTTCTAAATTCTATATTCTGTATTCTATATTCTGCATTTCGTTTTGTATATTCTATATTCTGTGTTCTACATTCTATATTCTAAATTCTATATTCAGGATTCTGTAATCTATATCTAATTTCGGTGTTCTGCATTCCATGTTCTAAATTCTGGCTTCTCTATTCTCTCTTCTCTATTCTATATTCTGTGTTCTGCATCCTGTATTCTAAATTCTATATTCAGTATTTTGTATTCTATATTCTAAATTCTGTGTTCTACATTCTATATTCGAAATTCTATATTCAGTGATCTGTATTCAATATTCTATATTCTGTGTTCTGCATTCCATGTTCTAAATTCTGGGTTCAGTATTCTTATTCCATATTCTATATTCTGTGTACTAAATTCTATATTCTGTATTCTACATTCTGCATTCCGTATTGTATATTCTATATTCTGTGTTCTACATTCTATATTCTAAATTCTATATTCAGTATTCTATATTCTATATTCTAAATTCTGTGTTCTGCATTTTATGTTCAAAATTCTATATTCAGTATTCTGTATTCTATATTCTAACTTCTGTTTTCTGCATTCCATGTTCTAAATTCTGGGTTTTGTATTCTGTTTTCCATATTGTATAATCTGTTTCCTAAATTCTATATTCTGTATTCTATATTCTGCATTCCGGATTATATATTGTATATTATATGTTCTACAATCTAAATTCTAAATTCTATATTCAGTATTCTGTATTCTATATTGTAAATTATGTGTTCTGCATTCCATGTTCTAATTTCTGGTTTCTATATTCTTTTTTCTATATTCTATATACTGTGTTGTAAATTCTATATTATAATTCAATATTCAGTATTCAAAACACTATATTCTAAATCCTGTGTTCTGCATTACATGTTCTATATTCTGGGACCTGTATTCTGTCTTCCATATTCCATATTCTGTGTTCTAAATTCTATATTCTGTATTCTATATTCTGCATTTCGTTTTGTATATTCTATATTCTGTGTTCTACATTCTATATTCTAAATTCTATATTCAGGATTCTGTAATCTATATCTAATTTCGGTGTTCTGCATTCCATGTTCTAAATTCTGGCTTCTCTATTCTCTCTTCTCTATTCTATATTCTGTGTTCTGCATCCTGTATTCTAAATTCTATATTCAGTATTTTGTATTCTATATTCTAAATTCTGTGTTCTACATTCTATATTCGAAATTCTATATTCAGTGATCTGTATTCAATATTCTATATTCTGTGTTCTGCATTCCATGTTCTAAATTCTGGGTTCAGTATTCTTATTCCATATTCTATATTCTGTGTACTAAATTCTATATTCTGTATTCTACATTCTGCATTCCGTATTGTATATTCTATATTCTGTGTTCTACATTCTATATTCTAAATTCTATATTCAGTATTCTATATTCTATATTCTAAATTCTGTGTTCTGCATTTTATGTTCAAAATTCTATATTCAGTATTCTGTATTCTATATTCTAACTTCTGTTTTCTGCATTCCATGTTCTAAATTCTGGGTTTTGTATTCTGTTTTCCATATTGTATAATCTGTTTCCTAAATTCTATATTCTGTATTCTATATTCTGCATTCCGGATTATATATTGTATATTATATGTTCTACAATCTAAATTCTAAATTCTATATTCAGTATTCTGTATTCTATATTGTAAATTATGTGTTCTGCATTCCATGTTCTAATTTCTGGTTTCTATATTCTTTTTTCTATATTCTATATACTGTGTTGTAAATTCTATATTATAATTCAATATTCAGTATTCAAAACACTATATTCTAAATCCTGTGTTCTGCATTACATGTTCTATATTCTGGGACCTGTATTCTGTCTTCCATATTCCATATTCTGTGTTCTAAATTCTATATTCTGTATTCTATATTCTGCATTTCGTTTTGTATATTCTATATTCTGTGTTCTACATTCTATATTCTAAATTCTATATTCAGGATTCTGTAATCTATATCTAATTTCGGTGTTCTGCATTCCATGTTCTAAATTCTGGCTTCTCTATTCTCTCTTCTCTATTCTATATTCTGTGTTCTGCATCCTGTATTCTAAATTCTATATTCAGTATTTTGTATTCTATATTCTAAATTCTGTGTTCTACATTCTATATTCGAAATTCTATATTCAGTGATCTGTATTCAATATTCTATATTCTGTGTTCTGCATTCCATGTTCTAAATTCTGGGTTCAGTATTCTTATTCCATATTCTATATTCTGTGTACTAAATTCTATATTCTGTATTCTACATTCTGCATTCCGTATTGTATATTCTATATTCTGTGTTCTACATTCTATATTCTAAATTCTATATTCAGTATTCTATATTCTATATTCTAAATTCTGTGTTCTGCATTTTATGTTCAAAATTCTATATTCAGTATTCTGTATTCTATATTCTAACTTCTGTTTTCTGCATTCCATGTTCTAAATTCTGGGTTTTGTATTCTGTTTTCCATATTGTATAATCTGTTTCCTAAATTCTATATTCTGTATTCTATATTCTGCATTCCGGATTATATATTGTATATTATATGTTCTACAATCTAAATTCTAAATTCTATATTCAGTATTCTGTATTCTATATTGTAAATTATGTGTTCTGCATTCCATGTTCTAATTTCTGGTTTCTATATTCTTTTTTCTATATTCTATATACTGTGTTGTAAATTCTATATTATAATTCAATATTCAGTATTCAAAACACTATATTCTAAATCCTGTGTTCTGCATTACATGTTCTATATTCTGGGACCTGTATTCTGTCTTCCATATTCCATATTCTGTGTTCTAAATTCTATATTCTGTATTCTATATTCTGCATTTCGTTTTGTATATTCTATATTCTGTGTTCTACATTCTATATTCTAAATTCTATATTCAGGATTCTGTAATCTATATCTAATTTCGGTGTTCTGCATTCCATGTTCTAAATTCTGGCTTCTCTATTCTCTCTTCTCTATTCTATATTCTGTGTTCTGCATCCTGTATTCTAAATTCTATATTCAGTATTTTGTATTCTATATTCTAAATTCTGTGTTCTACATTCTATATTCGAAATTCTATATTCAGTGATCTGTATTCAATATTCTATATTCTGTGTTCTGCATTCCATGTTCTAAATTCTGGGTTCAGTATTCTTATTCCATATTCTATATTCTGTGTACTAAATTCTATATTCTGTATTCTACATTCTGCATTCCGTATTGTATATTCTATATTCTGTGTTCTACATTCTATATTCTAAATTCTATATTCAGTATTCTATATTCTATATTCTAAATTCTGTGTTCTGCATTTTATGTTCAAAATTCTATATTCAGTATTCTGTATTCTATATTCTAACTTCTGTTTTCTGCATTCCATGTTCTAAATTCTGGGTTTTGTATTCTGTTTTCCATATTGTATAATCTGTTTCCTAAATTCTATATTCTGTATTCTATATTCTGCATTCCGGATTATATATTGTATATTATATGTTCTACAATCTAAATTCTAAATTCTATATTCAGTATTCTGTATTCTATATTGTAAATTATGTGTTCTGCATTCCATGTTCTAATTTCTGGTTTCTATATTCTTTTTTCTATATTCTATATACTGTGTTGTAAATTCTATATTATAATTCAATATTCAGTATTCAAAACACTATATTCTAAATCCTGTGTTCTGCATTACATGTTCTATATTCTGGGACCTGTATTCTGTCTTCCATATTCCATATTCTGTGTTCTAAATTCTATATTCTGTATTCTATATTCTGCATTTCGTTTTGTATATTCTATATTCTGTGTTCTACATTCTATATTCTAAATTCTATATTCAGGATTCTGTAATCTATATCTAATTTCGGTGTTCTGCATTCCATGTTCTAAATTCTGGCTTCTCTATTCTCTCTTCTCTATTCTATATTCTGTGTTCTGCATCCTGTATTCTAAATTCTATATTCAGTATTTTGTATTCTATATTCTAAATTCTGTGTTCTACATTCTATATTCGAAATTCTATATTCAGTGATCTGTATTCAATATTCTATATTCTGTGTTCTGCATTCCATGTTCTAAATTCTGGGTTCAGTATTCTTATTCCATATTCTATATTCTGTGTACTAAATTCTATATTCTGTATTCTACATTCTGCATTCCGTATTGTATATTCTATATTCTGTGTTCTACATTCTATATTCTAAATTCTATATTCAGTATTCTATATTCTATATTCTAAATTCTGTGTTCTGCATTTTATGTTCAAAATTCTATATTCAGTATTCTGTATTCTATATTCTAACTTCTGTTTTCTGCATTCCATGTTCTAAATTCTGGGTTTTGTATTCTGTTTTCCATATTGTATAATCTGTTTCCTAAATTCTATATTCTGTATTCTATATTCTGCATTCCGGATTATATATTGTATATTATATGTTCTACAATCTAAATTCTAAATTCTATATTCAGTATTCTGTATTCTATATTGTAAATTATGTGTTCTGCATTCCATGTTCTAATTTCTGGTTTCTATATTCTTTTTTCTATATTCTATATACTGTGTTGTAAATTCTATATTATAATTCAATATTCAGTATTCAAAACACTATATTCTAAATCCTGTGTTCTGCATTACATGTTCTATATTCTGGGACCTGTATTCTGTCTTCCATATTCCATATTCTGTGTTCTAAATTCTATATTCTGTATTCTATATTCTGCATTTCGTTTTGTATATTCTATATTCTGTGTTCTACATTCTATATTCTAAATTCTATATTCAGGATTCTGTAATCTATATCTAATTTCGGTGTTCTGCATTCCATGTTCTAAATTCTGGCTTCTCTATTCTCTCTTCTCTATTCTATATTCTGTGTTCTGCATCCTGTATTCTAAATTCTATATTCAGTATTTTGTATTCTATATTCTAAATTCTGTGTTCTACATTCTATATTCGAAATTCTATATTCAGTGATCTGTATTCAATATTCTATATTCTGTGTTCTGCATTCCATGTTCTAAATTCTGGGTTCAGTATTCTTATTCCATATTCTATATTCTGTGTACTAAATTCTATATTCTGTATTCTACATTCTGCATTCCGTATTGTATATTCTATATTCTGTGTTCTACATTCTATATTCTAAATTCTATATTCAGTATTCTATATTCTATATTCTAAATTCTGTGTTCTGCATTTTATGTTCAAAATTCTATATTCAGTATTCTGTATTCTATATTCTAACTTCTGTTTTCTGCATTCCATGTTCTAAATTCTGGGTTTTGTATTCTGTTTTCCATATTGTATAATCTGTTTCCTAAATTCTATATTCTGTATTCTATATTCTGCATTCCGGATTATATATTGTATATTATATGTTCTACAATCTAAATTCTAAATTCTATATTCAGTATTCTGTATTCTATATTGTAAATTATGTGTTCTGCATTCCATGTTCTAATTTCTGGTTTCTATATTCTTTTTTCTATATTCTATATACTGTGTTGTAAATTCTATATTATAATTCAATATTCAGTATTCAAAACACTATATTCTAAATCCTGTGTTCTGCATTACATGTTCTATATTCTGGGACCTGTATTCTGTCTTCCATATTCCATATTCTGTGTTCTAAATTCTATATTCTGTATTCTTAGTATTCTGCATTTCGTTTTGTATATTCTATATTCTGTGTTCTACATTCTATATTCTAAATTCTATATTCAGGATTCTGTAATCTATATCTAATTTCGGTGTTCTGCATTCCATGTTCTAAATTCTGGCTTCTCTATTCTCTCTTCTCTATTCTATATTCTGTGTTCTGCATCCTGTATTCTAAATTCTATATTCAGTATTTTGTATTCTATATTCTAAATTCTGTGTTCTACATTCTATATTCGAAATTCTATATTCAGTGATCTGTATTCAATATTCTATATTCTGTGTTCTGCATTCCATGTTCTAAATTCTGGGTTCAGTATTCTTATTCCATATTCTATATTCTGTGTACTAAATTCTATATTCTGTATTCTACATTCTGCATTCCGTATTGTATATCTATATTCTGTGTTCTACATTCTATATTCTAAATTCTATATTCAGTATTCTATATTCTATATTCTAAATTCTGTGTTCTGCATTTTATGTTCAAAAATTCTATATTCAGTATTCTGTATTCTATATTCTAACTTCTGTTTTCTGCATTCCATGTTCTAAATTTCTGGGTTTTGTATTCTGTTTCCATATTGTATAATCTGTTTCCTAAATTCTATATTCTGTATTCTATATTCTGCATTCCGGATTATATATTGTATATTATATGTTCTACAATCTAAATTCCTAAATTCTATAATCAGTATTCTGTATTCTATATTGTAAATTATGTGTTCTGCATTCCATGTTCTAATTTCTGGTTTCTATATTCTTTTTTCTATATTCTATATACTGTGTTGTAAATTCTATATTATAATTCAATATTCAGTATTCAAAACACTATATTCTAAATCCTGTGTTCTGCATTACATGTTCTATATTCTGGGACCTGTATTCTGTCTTCCATATTCCATATTCTGTGTTCTAAATTCTATATTCTGTATTCTATATTCTGCATTTCGTTTTGTATATTCTATATTCTGTGTTCTACATTCTATATTCTAAATTCTATATTCAGGATTCTGTAATCTATATCTAATTTCGGTGTTCTGCATTCCATGTTCTAAATTCTGGCTTCTCTATTCT